>NW_021132551.1:0-629 GCF_004193835.3 Ostrinia furnacalis
AAGAAAAAAAATTCTATAAAAAATTAAAAAAAAACCTCAAAAATTTTTTGACCTCTTTTTTGTCGATAAAAATAGGTCTAGTTTCATCTATTTTCATATGTACACTTTAACGTGACTCACACTGTATAGGCCAAAATCTTCCACGAATTATGGTTACAAACAATTTGTATTCTTATTATTTTTAACTGTGTTTTCTACGTGTAACAATAGTACTTAGTATGTTAAGGGCTGATTTTTCAATCGTCAGATATCTTTTAACTGAAGAATAACCCTGTCATTTTGACATATTTTCTATACTGAAACTGTCAATGTGCCAAATTTATTCTTCAGTTAAAAGTTATCCGACGATTGAAACATCAGCCCTAAATGTAATAAGATGTCTGTTATAGTCCCCCAATTCTGAAACGTCAAGTGGCAAAAATCAAAATTAACAACGCAATCCGTAGCGCCCTCCTGATTTTTAAAGTGGTAAAAATTGGAACTAAAATGTAATTCAGTATAGATAAAGCGCCCTCCTGACAATCCTCCGTCACCCAATGACAATTATACTCACAAAAAAAAACTGAACAACCTTTGCTTTGGTACTAGATTCCATCTGACAAAAGTTCATAATCTAGTCACAGAATACC
>NW_021132552.1:0-3938 GCF_004193835.3 Ostrinia furnacalis
AGGAACATTTAAATATATTTAATGTTTATAATGAAACCGTTAAAGTAGCTTTTTCTTTTTGTTTTACTGTAAAACTACAACTATAAATGAAGTAAACAAACCCTGACACAATCAAAATTAAACACACTTTTTGGACTTACCTCATTACATTTGAATGACCAAAATGATTTCAAAACTTATTTTCCACCCAAATCGTGGTATCACAACAATTTATTATTCGAAAATATTTGTTATTTTTTCATTTCGATATTTTTTCACAATTATACGACCTAAATGTCAATGTGACAGAGCCCACAAAGTTGTGGACGCTAGTTGGCGCTGTAATCGTGCACAGAGCCAATAGCTACGTTATCTAGCTCATTCAGCTTCGCGAACCCGGTGTATTCTCCGACGGGCGCGGCGGGCGCGCAGTCGCCGGCTCCAAGCTCGCCGCCCGCGCTGCGCACGCCGCGGCCCTCCTACAAGGTCGAGGACGTCGTGTTCGAGCCGCCCGAAAGACCCACCTCCTGGAGGGCCTTCAAGCGTAAGATACCCACACCAACATAGCTTTTATTTCACCCTTTTTTGCGCAATTAGTCCACCTTGTGTAGATACGATTGTCTTCATGAATACATAAATAGGTAGCTTCGATCCGCGCAGACTCTTGCAGAAGCGAGATGCCAGAGTAACAGACTCGCAAACGTAAGTGATGAGGATTTTAGAGACCCACAGCTGCTGGCTGATTCTGATGATGCTACGAAATTCTAAATTTGAATTCGTTCTACTGGTATCACCGCACGACCTCGCCTAGTATAACAACGGTGTCCATGGTATCCAGCGCCTTCGGCTTCTTCCCAACGCGGCTAATTCTAATAAGATGCTCCGAAATTCGAATTCGATATGCTGGATCACACCCATCTCGCCTAGTATAGAACGAAATCCAGCGCATTCAGCTTCGCTAACCCGGTGTATTCGCCAACGGGCGCGGCGGGCGCGCAGTCGCCGGCTCCAAGCTCGCCGCCCGCGCTGCGCACGCCGCGGCCCTCCTACAAGGTCGAGGACTTCGTGTTCGAGCCACCCGAAAGACCCACCTCCTGGAGGGCTTTTAAACGTGAGAATGTAGCCTTTATTTCTGCCTTTTTTCTTAGATTTAGGTACCCAAAGCGGCTGATTCTAATGTGATGCTCCAAGATTCAAAATTCTAATTCGATATGCTGGATCACACCCATCTCGCCTATAGCTACGTTATCCAGCTCATTCAGCTTCGCGAACCCGGTGTATTCGCCGCCCGCGCTGCACATTCCGCGTCCATCCTACAAGGTGGAGGACGTCGTGTTCGAGCCCCCCGAGAGACCCACCTCCTGGAGGGCTTTCAAGCGTAAGATATTCATGCCCGTTTTCATCATTAATCCCTAATTTTTAAGTTACCCGTATGGTAACACATAACAGGAATTTTGTTTTTATAGGGGTCACTTAAAAATTAGGTATTGATGGTGAAAACGAGCATCAGCCTCTTAGATCTAACGCGGATTCTAAGGTGATGCTCCAAAATTCCAAATTCGAATTCGATTTATGCTGGATCTCGCCTAGTATAGCAATGGAATTCAGCTCATTCAGCTTCGCCAACCCTGTGCATTTTCCGACGGGCGCGGCGGAGAAGTTAGGGGTTATAAATCTTTGGACATTTCACACACAATTTTTTCACACTGGTTCAAATATCTACCCTACACTCGCAGGCGGCGTGCTGGCCAGATGGGCGGTGGCGCGGGCCATCTACCCTTACATGGTGTCCATCGGGCTGGTGTACTTCACTCGTTTACCCTGTACATATACTATCAGTCTCACCCTGACACTGGCTACACGTGTGTCACTGATGTCATTTGTGTCAGTTGTCAGTATCATTTCACTGCTTTGTCCAATAAATAATCACTGAACTAGGGGCGTAGAGTGAGTTTAAGTCAAATTCATTCGATGTCGACTGCGTAAATAAGTGACATTAAATGTATGACGGATTGTACAGCACCCCTAGCGGAAACTTTCAAGAACTAAAATCTTCATATACAGGGTGTTTGGCGGGAGGTTAGACAAACTTTGTGGGTGTATAAGTAAGGTTATTTTAAGTATACATGTTCGCCCATTTGACCCTAAGTGAGCTACTTTTTTTTATTTATTTTTTTCCGACGTTTGATGTGAACTCACACTAAGCTTTCTAGTCACCACGTGTCTCATCCGCAGGCGGCGTGCTAGCCAGATGGGCGGTGGCGCGCGCCATCTACCCTTACATGGTGTCCATCGGGCTGGTGTACTTCACTCGTTTACCCTGTACATATACTATCAGTCTCACCCTGACACTGGCTACACGTGTGTCACTGATGTCATTTGTGTCAGTTGTCAGGATCATTTCACTGCTTTGTACAATAAACAATCACTGAACTAGGAGCGTAGAGTGAGTTTAAGTCAAATTCATTCGATGTCGACATTAAATGTATGACGGATTGTACAGCACCCCTAGCGGAAACTTTCAAGAACTAAAATCTTCATATACAGGGTGTTTGGCGGGAGGTTAGACAAACTTTGTGGGTGTATAAGTAAGGTTATTTTAAGTATACATGTTCGCCCATTTGACCCTAAGTGAGCTACTTTTTTTTAATTGATATTTTTGTTTTGTTTTTTTTTCCGACGTTTGATGTTAACTCACACTAAGCTTTCTAGTCACCACGTGTCTCACCCGCAGGCGGCGTGCTGGCCCGGTGGGCGGTGGCGCGCGCCATCTACCCTTACATGGTGTCTATTGGGCTGGTGTACTTCACGACGCTGAGTCTGTACCCCGGCATCGCGTCTGAAGTGCCGTCCTGCAGGCTCGGATCCTGGATGCCGATTATACTCATGTCGGCGTTCAATCTGTTCGACTTCATTGGGAAGGTGAGTTGAATGATGATTTTAATAATTCGTAATAGGTAATCAATGTAACTACCTACTAACAATATAGAGAATTATCAAGTGTATGTAAGAATCTCTATATTCAACTCGGAGCATTCCAGCAACTTTGCTATGCTTAAAAGAACTTACTAAGGACCAGTTTTTTTTTGTAATGACAGCTTAGCTTAGCTTCAATTAGGCCATATTGCTCAACTTGTTCTCTTATTGTGGCTTTAGACCCGCATCTAAATAGTGAACAGAGTGGATATAATGCTGTAAATCCTGGCTACATAGGAGTTGCAGTGGTGGGAATGAGAGGTGGGAATAGTCAGGAACATAACACGCAATCCCATAAAATGCAAAGATAAAACAAACTAGAATAAACAAATGACATTCGTTCTTCATAAACATTGTATCGTAGCAGTCAATGAGGGCTATCGTTTTTATACTTAACAATTGGCACCCCCGGCGATTGACAGGACCTTACTCTACAGTGGCGCCATCTTGATGAGTGCAAATGCGATAGTCCTCGTACCACTTTAGCGCTCACCAGTTGGTGCCACTGTCTTCGCTACTAGCAAGTGACAGGACCTTACTCTACAGTGGCGCTAACTGGTGAGCGCTAAAACGATAGCCCTCATTGTTTTGTTTCTCGGTTCAGATAGCAGCAGCGTGGCCGTACGAATGGAGCCGCAGCCAGCTGCTGATGGCCAGCGGCGTGCGGCTGCTGTTAGTACCCTTGTTACTGCTGTGCGCAGCCCCAAGGCACTCCCCGCATATCGTTGGAGATGTAAGTAGCCACACTTAAGTTATCCTACAATTATTATACACGCAAAAGTTTGTGAGGATGTAATGATAGCAGCGGCGTGGCCGTACGAGTGGAGCCGCAGCCAGCTGCTGATGGCCAGCGGCGTGCGGCTGCTGTTGGTACCTTTGTTACTGCTGTGCGCGGCTCCGAGGCACTCCCCGTATATCTTTGGAGACGTAAGTAGTAAATTTTAGTAATCCTACTAATATTATACACGCAAAAGTTTGTGAGA
>NW_021132553.1:0-603 GCF_004193835.3 Ostrinia furnacalis
TAACCAAAAAAACACGAATTTTTAAGCAGATTTTTTTCAAAAAGTATCATTTTTTATTATTTTTTGGCATTTTTTGTGTATTTTATGTATTTTTTTAATATCGCCTGTTATTTAGCATTATTACTGTTTTTATTTTATCAGGATATACCGCTTAGTTTAAAAGTTATTACGTTTTCTTTACAATAAGTAATTTGAAGAAAAAAAATTCTATAAAAAATTAAAAAAAAATCTCAAAAAATTTTTGACCTCTTTTTTGTCGATAAAAATAGGTCTAGTTTCATCTATTTTCATATGTACACTTTAACGTGACTCACACTGTATTTTGATCTCTACCATATCATTGAATAATACAAGTTATTTACTATTATTTCTGCCACAAAAAAGTTTTGGAAAGTGGAAATTAAAATTCGCCACCGGAATTAGGCAAAAAACGAGTTTGTTGATATTCACCCACCTAAATTAATATGGCGAGGATTGAATTCAACACCCTGTATCCAACTTCCAACTAATATTATATATGCGAAAGTTTGGATGTCTGGATGTTTGTTACTCTTTCCCGCAAAAACTATTGAATGGATTTTGATGAAACTTTACAGTATTTGT